>NC_068287.1:44241330-44262778 GCF_025860055.1 Xyrauchen texanus
CACATACACACACACACATACAAGCACATACACACACACACACACACACACACACATATACAAACAAAAACACACACATACACACACACACACACATATACAAACATACACATATACACACACACACACACACACACACATATACAAACATACACATATATACACACACAAACATACACATATATAGACACACATACAAGCACATATGCACATACACACACACATACACATACAAACAAAAACATACACATATATACACACACACAAACATATACAAACATACACATATATACACACATACAAGCACACACATACGTACACACACACATATACACACACACACACACATATATACACATATATACATATACACACATACAAACACATATACACATGCACACTCACAAACATTTTTAGACCACATATCTTTAAAAGCAATAATAACCAGCCTGCATTTATTGATTAATATTCATACTGAATATAATATAAGTTGAGTATAATATAAGATGACATTATATCAGATTACTCTTACAGAGTTACACTACTATGCCACGAGTTCAGTTCAGAAAGAGGTTTCGTCCTTTAACAGCATTCTCCATCAGCTTGTCTCTAAGTGATAGTGTATTAATAATGAATCTCAAGCTTTAATAACTGCCTGTGTGCATGGCATGACTTAAATGAAATGTTTGATTTTGGTAAAGGGGTGAAGGAGTTCACACTTGCATTTTCATTTGTCTCTCTCTTGTCTACCCTTGTAAGTGAAAAGTGTGAGAGGAAAAATTCAATAAGGAAAGCAAATTAGAGCTACTGACAAAAACGACTCAATGCAATTTAGACAGTGAGAGCACTGACGGTCGTCACACCTGCTACTGTGTTAAAGTAGTGTGAAGATCTTCAGAAACACTATGAGCGAACAAGTGAAGATTTTCTCACTCAATGTCTCTGAGTAATCACTAATAAACAGATACATGTCTGAACCTGTCAGACTGTTGGGATTTATACCCTCTCGACTGTAATCGTGTTTCAGAAAAACCCGAGATCAGAATCTATGTATTGTCCAATCAGTCTTGGCACAAACCTTCTGGCTGTACTTGACAGGTTTCTTGTAGCGGGCAATGAAATCCATCCATCTGTCCATTGTTCTTTCAATTGTTCCATCCATCCATCCATCTATTGTTTTATCTGTCCTTCCATCCATCCGTCCATCCATCCTTCCATCATTCTATCTATTGTTCACCTCTGTCTGTTTATCCATCTATTGTTCCATCCGTCCGTCTGTTTTTTATCCGTCCATCCTTCAATCCATGCATCCATCCATCCATCCATCCATCATTCTGTCTATTGACCTATACATCCATCAACCCCTCTATCTTTCTATCTATTGTTCTATCCCTCTGTCCATCCATCCATCATTCTTTCTATTGTTCTATCCCTCCCTCCGTCCATCCATCTATCATCCATTGTTCTATCGGTTATTCCATCCATCTGTCCATCATTGTTTTTATCAGTCCGTCCGTCCATCTGTTGTTTTATCAGTCCATCCATCCATCCATCCATCCATCCATGGATCTATCTATTGTTCCATCCATCCATCCATCATTCTGTCTATTTTTCTATCCATCCATCAATCCCTCTATCATTCTATCTATTGTTCTATCCCTCTGTCATCCATCATTCTTTCTATTGTTCTATCCATCCCTCCATCTTTCTATCTATTGTTCCATTCATTCATCTGTCCATCCATCCATCCATCCATCCATCATTCTATTGTTTTATCTTTCATCCATCCATCATTCAATTGTTTTATCTTTCCATCCATCCATCCATCCATCCATCCATCATTCTATTGTTTTATCTTTCCATCCTTCCATCCATCATTCTATTGTTTTATCTTTCCATCCATCCATCCATCCATCATTCTATTGTTTCATCTTTCCATCCATCCATCCATCCATCCATCCATCCATCCATCCATCCATCCATCCATCCATCATTCTATTGTTTTATCTTTCCATCCATCCATCCATCCATCCATCCATCATTCTATTGTTTTATCTTTCCATCCATCCATCATTCTATTGTTCTATCGTTCCATCCATCCATCCATCCATCATTCATTCTATTGTTTCATCTTTCCATCCATCCATCCATCCATCCATCATTCTATTGTTTTATCTTTCCATCCATCCATCCATCCATCATTCTATTGTTTTATCTTTCCATCCATCCATCATTCAATTGTTTCATCTTTCCATCCATCCATCCATCCATCCATCCATCCATCCATCCATCCATCCATCATTCTATTGTTTCATCTTTCCATCCATCCATCCATCCATCCATCCATCCATCCATCCATCCATCCATCCATCATTCATTCTATTGTTTCATCTTTCCATCCATCCATCCATCATTCTATTGTTTTATCTTTCCATCCATCCATCCATCATCTATCCATCATTCAATTGTTTCATCTTTCCATCCATCCATCCATCCATCCATCATTCTATTGTTTTATCTTTCCATCCATCCATCCATCCATCCATCCATCATTCTATTGTTTTATCTTTCCATCCATCCATCCATCCATCCATCCATCCATCCATCCATCCATCCATCCATCACCTTTAAACTGTTACAGACAACATCCAGATTTGTCTTTGTGAAGCCAACATTCAAAGTACTTATAATTTGTCATTCAAAATGATAATTCATAATAATTGTGCAAATAGCATACTTTTACACAAGATAACTCACTTAAAACTCCAAAATGTATGAAGACATGTTTTTAATGTTAAAATAATCTCTCATATTACAGGTTAATGTGCAGATCATCTACAAGTAAGCCATTCTGAAGGATGACTTTCCAGCTGTAAACTCTGGCTTTGCAACACTTTCACAAAATTGCTTAAAATTGTTGCAGCCCAACATGTCAACTAATGGTTCCAAAAATAGCATGAGTTTTGGGTGGGACCACCTGTTTGTCCGAACAATATAGCGCAACAGTCAAGTTCTGAAAGTAGGTCATTAATTTTTTACGAAATGACGTGGTTGCTTCAGAAATTTGCTTTTCATGTCGCATTTGCTTTTTGCAGACTTTCGTTTATTTAAGGTGTTGGTTTAGTGTAAGGATGTCAGCTTTGTTTACCTCTCATTTGCTTTTACAACACTATTGGTTAGGTTTAGGTTAAAGATTTAGATATGAGAGGTATGTTTTACTCATTAAAACTCACCTTAAATCCTCGTCTGATTACGACACCACTTAACTCTCTTTTTGCTGGACATTTCACGTGTAATGAAGCACTTAATTTTTTTTTTTCAGGTCTTGGTTCCGCGATTAATTTGGGTAACCACATGCTAGGGTTGCCACTTTTGTAGTTGTAAAATACGGGACACTGGTGCTGTGTTTGGTGTTTTCAGATGGTCCCTTGCCAATACCTTCATATATTTAGCATGTTTCAGCACAATGTGCAGGGAAAATTTACAATAAATATCAAGGTAAATTAAACAATCATGATTTTGCCATGATGCGATCGGACCGGCTGAAATACAGGGCGATCTTGTATCTCACAGGACGGGTGGCAAACCTGCCACTCACCATCACATATAGACACACATTGAGAACAAAGCGGAAATGAAAAATGGCATTCTTACCAGCTTATCCAATGCATGCAAGTGTTGTGTGCATGCCTTCGTAGTTTGTCTTGAAAAGCAGAGAATTATGCGATTATTTCAAATATCATGTAAACAAGGATTTCTTGCTTTGTCAGATTTTTTAAATAAGCTGATTTTTGGGAGTAAACAGCGTATTGTTGTGCCTGTAAACACACTCTGTGTAAAGTTATATCCAATTTTACAGTTTAGTTTTAACGCTAGTGTAGAGCGGTGGAGGGCAGGGCTGGGCTCAAGGGATAAAGGCGGCCGATGACGACAGTTCGAGAGAGAGAGAATTACAGGCAGCTGCTCTGTGTGTGTGTGTTTTTGGTTCAGTTTATTATTAAACTATTATTTATAATGCCAAGCCGGTTCTTGCCTCCTCCTTTCCATTAACCCCTTAAACTGGTGCCGAAACCCGGGAGGTGGAAGTACGACCCATGGAGCCCTCCCAGTTGGCCAAGGTCCTCCAGTCCCTTGCCGGCCTACATCAGACCCACCAACAATCCCTGCTTGAACTGCCCCAGGATCAGGATCGGCGATTCTTTGAGATCATGCGAGCTCAAGCAGAGGACCGGCATGCGATCCGGAGACTTCTCGGCCAGGAGAGAGCCCCGGCCGCAACCCCAGACAACCACAGCTCCCTGCCCCTGCCCACACTCCTGAAGATGGCTTTCCTCGATCTGTTCGAGCAGACCGCTGAGATATGGAGCTGGCCATGTGACAATTGGGCGGCCCGGCTCCTTCCGCTCTTGTCCGGGGAAGCCCAGCTTGCCGCTCAACAACTGCCGGCGGCTTACCTGGCCTAGGCTGACTTGAAGAGTTATCATTGTGAACAACCAAGGCTGTTCAGCGTCACAAGTGGGCCATAACAGAGAGAGTAAATTAGACTGAACCTTAATGATTTTATTGAACACTGTAAAAACATTGAGACGTTGTTCGATGAATGTCTAGCTTATGTTTACATGGGAAAACAATTGAAAAACAGCACAAGCTGAAACTTGTTTGGTCTGAACAGCCCATATGAAAAGTGAAAACCTCACGAGGGCCACTGACATTTTCAAACAGGCTGGATTTGTCCCATAGACAACAATTTGAATGGACATTCTGTAAACCCCATAAACCCTAAATTATGATTTTAACAACTTTACAGCTCCGAAAATACACAATTTGTAACAGAAGAATTAACTAAAGAGCTTGTAAAAAATGCTTTACACATTTTTACATTTTGGACATTGTTTGTGTCTGTGTATATTTAGGGATTTCCAAGGGCTGTTCCTAATTCACACATCGATTTCAAAACAGAGCATCACATGAATATGAAGGGAAAATAAAAGGGCCTATTCTGTTGGCACAATGCGTCGAGTCATGTCCTCACGACGAGCTTTGCACTTGAAACACTTTCTCATTTGCATTCTCTCATTTACACTTCTTTCAACAGCATCAAATAACAGGAAGGGCTGGACAGCATTTATTTGCGTTTATTAAAAAGAGTAGCATCAAACATCATTCTCTAAACCCTCAGATGTGTTTATTAAACCCTTCATCTCCTCACAACCGCCTTTATAGCTAGTTAGTGTGTTATTAATGACTGATTAATGTATTCAGTCTCTCTCGGGCTCCGTGCTGCTCATCGGTCTTCTCGCAGCCTTGATCTGTGTGAGCTGTGACTGAATAAACAGTGTTTTAACACTCGTGACAAAAATGACTGAATCTGAGCATGCATCAGCAAAACAGGAGCAAAGAAGTAAAGCTGGCATTTAATGAGCCTGATGGGAGGCCAACATGAAGCCTTTTAAGAGAGAAAGACAACTGGATCTACAGTATTTGTGCGTGTAAAAACACAGCAAAAATGCATAGGACATGAAGTGGACAAAGACAAAACGTATGGATGTCATTACGTTAAACTAAATATTAAAATCAAATGGCATTTGCTTTAAAAGAAGAAAGTTTCATGGAGACATTCATGCATTTTTAAGCTATAAATAGATAAATTGTACCACTTTTTGACAGTCACCTCAATGTAAAAAACTGGCCCAGTTTACCTGAATTCATCCTATTCTTTAAACCAGTCTGATCTCTAAAGACATTATCTTTAACACCTAACCTTTATATGCATTCATCCTTGCTAAACATCTTCTCCTCTTCTATTGGTCATCATCTTTAGCATCAGACCATCCAGTTTAATGGTGCTGAGAGTGATGCATTAAAGAAGGCCGCAGCTGCAAGGTTGTAAAATCCGTTTTGTTTACCTTTCAAAGCTCATGCCTGATTTGCTTTTTTACCTTAAATCTGATCTTTATAGGTTTGGATGGTCAGAGATTGACTCTCAGAATGTGTGTGCATATGCATTTAGAAGTTTAATAAGTGAATATTTAATCTTATGACTTAATTAATTATTTTGATTGTGAAGGTGCTCATGAATCAATGTGTTTAAATAAGCCTCATATAAGAAACAAATACATACAAAAGTCAGTGTTGAAACTTGTGGACCATGACTTTACAAAGTTATCTGGAAGAGATTCGATATGAATCTATCCACAGTTAGACATATTGTCTATAAATGGAGAGGATTTAGTACTATAGCTACTCTCACTAGAAGTGGCCGTCCAGTCAAGATGACTCAAAGGGAACACCGCAGAATGCTCAATGAGGTAAAAAGGAACCCTAGAGTTACAGATAACGACTTGAAGGAATCATTGGAACTGGTTATCATCTCTGTTCATGAGTCTACTATACTGAAAACATTCAACAGGAATGGTGTTCATGGCAGGACACCACGAAGGAAGCCGCTGCTTTCCAACAAAAACATTTCTGTGCACCTGAAGTCTGTCAAAGACAATCTTGATGCTCCACAACGCTTCTGGGAAAATGTTTTGTTGACTGATGAATCTAAGGTTCGAGTTGTTTGGGAAGAACATGCAGCACTGCATATGGAGTTAAAAGGACACTACTCACCAACATGAAAACATCATCCCAACGGTGAAGTATGGGGGACTGAGCATCATGATTTGGGGCTCCTTTGTTGCTTCAGGGACTGGACCACTTGCCAACATAGAGAGAAGAATTAAGTTGGGGGATACAGCAGGACAATAACCCTAAATATGGAAGTAAATCCACTACAGAATGGCTTCAAAAAATGGCTTTTTGCAGTGTCCCAGTCAGAGCTCGACCTTAACCCAATAGAGATGATGTGCCATTGTGACGCTAATGTTCTACCAGCTATCTACCAGCTGGCTCCCGTTACACTCACCCCCCTAAACCTCACTCCCACCCGGGTCACGGCACCATTGTGACGCTAATGTTCTACCTGCTCCGTACGGGACTCGAACCAGCGTTTCCGGCATGGGAGGCGGGTGCTCTAACAAGGAGGCTAAAGGCTACAGCCTCTAGCGTCAGTCGCTAGTGCACCTCTTGAGGTCAGGAGAGTGAGGTTTACACACTGCACAGCTACCTACTAGCTGGCTCCCGTTACACCATGACCTCAAGAGAGCCGTTCAAACCAGACATCCTAAGAATATGGCTGAGCTGAAGCAGTTCTGTAAGGAAGAATGCCCCAAAATTCCTATTGAACGTTGTGCAGGTCTAATCCGCAGCTACCGGAAAAACATTTGGTTGAGGCTATTGATGCCAAAGGAGGATTGACTTGTTGTAAGGGTTAACTTACTTTTCACAGCATTATAAGTGTTTAGTGGGATGTGTTCAATAAAGACATGAAAGATTATAATTGTTTGTGTGTTGTTAGCTTAAACACATTGTGTTTGTCTGTACTTGTGACTTTGATGAAGATGAGATCACATTTTATGACTAATTATTGCAGAAAACCAGCTAATCCCAAAGGGTTCACATAATTTTTCTTGCCACTGTATACATCACAGTAGTACTCTCTCGGTATGACCTTTTACACTGATTTAAATGAAACCTTCATTGTACAACAGCATAGTTATTGCTGTAATACATAACGCTAATAAGACTCAACATTGAAAACAATGTGAAAAGTAAATCGGCCAGATATGTAAAGGCGAGTTTGGTATTTGGTAGTAAAAAAGGCTTAAAAGTCCTGAAAATATTGTCACAATGCAGGAAAAACCTGCAAAATATAATACATTTGTATTATTATTATTTGCATTAATTTGGTGTTAAATATGACCAGAGATATTCTTGACTGGTTTCATGAGAATCACTTATGAAATCTTCTATAAATTGGTTAAAATTAGCACAGTTGAGTTAATGATGTCATGCATAACATTTTCTTAGCACAGTACTGTGCAAAAGACTTATGCATTTAAGATGTGTTACAAAAACATCTGTAAAGATCTGTGTGTGTGTTTTATCATGTTGGTTTTGTTTTCTAATGCGAATAGACCTCCGCTATGAAAGGTGCAAGCTAAAGATCATTGCCTCCCACATGTGAGGATGTTCCAGTTAAATCAGTGCAGCTTCCGTACACCCTGTTTCATGTCCCCTGGGGGGCTTTCTTTGAGCGGTTGGTCCCTCTGGCCACACACAAGGCTCCGGCAACACAACTCTTTGAAGGATGAAATGATAAGCTTTTATTAGAGAGTGATTATATCTGACACAAGCCAGGCTTAAAAGGCGTTTGTTTTAAAGGATCCTTGTTGTCGAAGTCCAGTTAAACATCAAAGATAGAGAGAGAGAGAGGTAGAGGAAGAAGAGGACATGTGATATTTATTAAAAGTGATGGGAGCAGTAGCAGGTCACTTTCATTTCCTAATCATGCATGTCGTTTTCTGGCTCACCTTGTTGGCTTGCTTTCTAAATAAATACATCTAGAAACTAGATTTTTACGTAAGGTGCTCTGCAGGGTTGGACAAAAGTCTGAATTTACGAATTGGTTCCTTTTCAATTGATGAGATTGTTTGAATGAAACTTGCCACACCCTACAGGATTTTGAATTGAAATGACAGGAAGAGGAATTACTGAATTGCAGTTAAAAGAAAGTCAACAGTAACTTAAACGTACTATTTATACACTGTGGCAGGGCGGAGGGCGGGGACGGGTCGTGATCCTACACACCCGGTCCCGTATTAGGCACGATCCTCTGCAGTCGACCTTTATCCCTCGGAGGCTTAATTAGCCTAATACGGGACCGGGTGTGTAGGATCATGACCCGGCCCCACCCTCCGCCCTGCCACATACACATTTCTTAAAATACCCCATGTATTGTATGATATTATTAAAACATCCATCTAGCGAATGTTTACATGGAAAACGATTGAAAAACAGCATGAGCGGATACAAAAATACGTTCAGTTTGAACAGCCCCTTGTTCACATGACACATCACTAGCTGAAGTTATTACAGTTTCATTTTCTGTCAATGCCTGATTTTCTGTAAAGCTGCTTTGAAACAATATGTGTTGTGAAAAGCGCTATACAAACAAAACTGACTTGACTAGACTGGTGTTCCTCAAGGATCAGTGCTTGGACCCCTCCTCGTCCCGATATACACAACATCACTCTGAACGATCATTGAGGCACATGACTTTTCTGACCTTTTGTTTCAGTTGATTGTAGGTAAATTTCCACTCTACCCAGCGCTGTTTGTTCTCTGTATTCGTAAATATCCCAATACTGTTTTACTGTGTGAGTAACCTCTCCTAATGATTCAGTGAGAAAGCAGTTCAAACTAATTGTACTGAATCTCAAATCGTTTCAGACAGTTTTGTAAGCCCATTTGGACAATTCACTGAAAAGAACCGACTCAAAGGAATTATTCAGTCGCAAATTGGTCATCGCTAGTTCTTTTAAACAGCCATGGGACACACTTCATGATTGATTCTCAGGTCAGTCGGAGTGCTCATGGTACGCACAGTGCGTACGGACATACAGCTGCAAGCGCCACTGATTCTGTTCACTCCATCTCCCTCCAAAAAGTTGTATTTTATTCCACTAGATGGCAGCCAGTAGTACGAACATTTTTATTTCCTCTATTACCTTCTATTACAAAATGCTGATGTGAAATGTAGGTGGCACTAGAACGCATTTTAGCCTTTATGGATTTGATCGTCCATTGACATTCAGTCTAATTTTCAGTTCATGCACCACCCCCATTGTTTCATCGAATATCTCGGCCTCTGAGTGGACTAGAAGCTCAATCTAGCTTTAATTTGAAAGTTAAGATCCTCCACAATATGTATGATGTGTAACTTTTTATCATCGATAAAATGGATAGTGGATAACATATATTTCAGAAGATTGTTTTGCATGCTCTTCCTGCTGATCAACATATTTTGCTCTGGACATTTAAAATCTAACATTGGATTATTCACACAAGCATGCTCACAGACAAGTAAAACTGCCTAGTGGCACTTTTCCACTGCATGTTACGATTCGACTCGCCTCAACTCTACTCGCTTTACTTTTCTGAGCTTGCATTTCCACTGCAGTTTAGTGCCGCATCAACGTGGCTGATCGTCATAGTTGCACCGCCTCTACTGCCGTGACATCATGTTAAACACGACACAAACTGACCAAAACAATAACACAACCGCTAGCTGTTAGCTATTAACTCATTGTGCATGGTGATTTTACACAAGTGTAACAGTTAAATTGTCCTGGTTGTTTTAGAAGCTTTCCAGTAGCTGGTTGACTAAATAAAGTGAAGCTTTCAAGTGTAGTTTAGAGTTAATGTAACAAAACGCACCATCCTCCATCTTGGATCAACGCCAGTCCTGGACACTCTCCCTCCCATTGCTCGCTGGTTTATATAGCGTCCATTTGGTCGAACCACTTCCACTTTTCCTTGATGGTTCTGTTGTCACTTAAGTTTTTTTACTTTTCCCTACACTGTTGGGAGGTCCGGTGGTAGCTGTGTTCGGCCTTCACAGCTGAGACACTTCCTGAAAGACTTTATGGTTTCGCTCATCGCTAACGAGTGGACCGTCTGCACCTTGTTTATTGACCACGGTGTGGTTGTGCGCACAGCCATTTCTTTTTTCACAATTCGAAAGTCGCGTGAACAAATGATACTGTTATCATTGTTACTAAATTTAAAACTAGCGGGTTGATGTCATGTGTCGGAAATCCAGTGACGCTGGTAGTGACGATTCTCCCATACCAATCAGTGATCTGCAGGATTTCAACGTCACATTTAGTAATGGCTCGGCTCGCTTGGAACCTCGACTGAGGTGGTACTAAAAAAGTACCAAGTACCAGGAACTATCCACAGTGGAAAACCCCAAAAAAGCGAGCAGAGTCGAGTCGAACTGTACTCTGCAGTGGAAAAGCCTCTTAAGGTAAAAGCACATATAAAGTTTTTAGCTATTTAGGGCTTATAGCAGCAGTACTCAGCGCATAATAGAGACGTTTGTATTTGATGTCTAACAGATGTGATATTTCACTTTGTGATCCTTTTGAAAATCTTTCAAACTGTGGTAAAATATAATGAGACCTTTTAATTGATGTATAATATGTCTATTTAAGTGCTTTTTGAAGGACTTTTATACTCATTGTAATATTTCTACCACATGACCTCTAAGTTGCTGATTTGTGATGCAAATGTTTTCAGGACTTATTTTGTTTTTTTATGTAACAAAATGAAGAAGTGGTTTTCTTTGAAAGCTCAGATTCTAAGCTTTCAAATGATACCACAAATGCCTGACTTATGTATTCGTTAAACTGGACACAACTTTACACAGAAAAGGTTAGTAAGTGATTTAAACAGTACAGTAACGTGTGTGTATATATATATATATATATATATATATATATATATATATACACGTTTAGCAGTGAAATACATTTACAGTGCAAATTATGGTTACTCCAGGGATGCTTGTGCATCAGATGCTGGAAATTTTCCTCCAAAATATGATTGGTTGGCAAATATTCAATTATGTCTGAAATGAACGTTCTGATTGGTGGATCAGCTCAGTCGAACTGTCAGTCTTGACCGTGCTCCTGTATATCTGTGCGCGTTTAGAGAGAATCTCTGTACAATTTATAAATATATACACACTGGCAGCCAAAAGTTTGGAATAATGTTCAGATTTTGCTGTTTTGGAGGGAAATTGTTACTTTAATTCACCAAAGTGGCATTCAACTGATCACAGATGTATATTCAGGACATTACTGATGTTAAAAACAGCACCATCACTATCTGAAAAAGTTATTTTTGATCATATCTCGACAGCAGCATCACTCCAACACCTTATCCTTGATAATCATGCCAAATTAATCATTTGGTACTATAAAATCACTTGCCTTTATATCAAACAAAAGATATTGGTTAATAAAATGAAGATTAACGTTGTTTTTGTGTTTGTGTTTGAGTTGCACAGTGTGCAATAGACGGGCATGTCTTAAGATCAATATTAGGACAAAAATGGCAAAAAAGAATCGCAGTCAATCGTTGTTTTGAGGAATGAAGGCGACACAATGCTTGAAATCGCCAAAAAACTGCAGATTTCACACAAAAGTTGTAACTACAGTCTTCAAAGACAAAGCACAACTGTCTCTAACAAGGACAGAAAGAGATGTGGAAGACCAGATGTGCAACTAAACAAGAGGATAAGTACATCAGAGTCTCTAGTTTGAGAAATAGACGCCTCACATGTCCTCCGCTGACAGCTTCATTGAATTCTACCCGCTCAACACCAGTTTCATGTACAACAGTAAAGAGAAGACTCAGGAGGTCTTATGGGAAGAATTGCAAAGAAAGACACTTTTGAAACAGAAAAACAAAAAGAAAAGGTTCGAGTGGGCAAAGAAACACAGACATTGGACAACAGATAATTGGAAAAGAGTGTTACGGATCTAAACCCCATTGAGCCTCATGTGGAGGATTTTTTTATGAGAAAACTTTGAAGTAGTTTAAGAAGTTCTGAACATCTTTTTCAAATTGTAATAGTAATTTTTCACGTATTAATATCCTGACTACACATTGTGATGAGCTGAATGCCACTTTGGTGAATAATCGTACAAATTTCTTTCCTTAGGAGCAAAATCTGAACATATTTCCAAACTGTTGGCCGCAAGAGTATATATACAGTATATATACACAACCTTTCTCAACGGTGCTGCGGCATTGCGTTAGTAGATTGAAAAATGTCCGGGTCAAAAGACTACTTGTTGTTCTGGTGGCCATCCGTATATTTCAGGTGGGCATACGCAAAATCCTAAGGAAGATATGTGGGCACACGGCATATGCCTGTGTATGCCCTAGACTACACTACTGTTAATATGGTTAGGGATTTGTTCAAGATGAGTAATAGTAATAATGATGCTTGCCTTTGCAAACACCACTAATGAGAGCTTCAGTGGACAACCATTTGCTGTTCTCTCTCATTTATAGGGAAGGGGTAAATTGGGGTTTTTCTGACAGATTTGAGACTATACACAGAACCTCTTCATTAGAGAAGCAACCCAATTATTTCTTCCTGTATGTGTCCCCCTCCAGCTTTTCTTTTGATTCATTTTCTGAATCAGGTGACACAAATGTGTGTTCATTGACAGGTTATAAGTCAGAGGTGCCGCCTTTTCCTCTGTTCCCTGCAGCACATGTCATCAAATACACACATGCAACAGATGTATGGGCTCATAGACACCTGTGAGCATGCCCTGAAGCAATTTTATTGCTCATGGCTCTGGAGACTTAATGGAGTTCTCAATTGTCTTGTTTAAGTGCTAGATTGTTTCAGATGCTTCTCCTAAAAAATAGTTTGGAGAAATAAAATTAGACACAAATAAGACAAGTAGTCTCCATTTGATTAGAAATATTACATATCTGACTGCTGATTGCAGACTTTGGTATCTTTGCAAATCGGAGCACAGTTTGAGGTATCGTTGAGATCTTAAACTGAAGAGATTGCTTGAGGACTTTTCTCAGGAGCCAAATTTGTACAGGTGTATTTGGACAGGGATAATGCTGACAGTCAAGATGAGAGGAACATTTGTGCAAGATGGGAGCATGTCCAGATTGATCACACTCTGAACTCGGCAAACGTAGGTCAAAAGTTTTGCTGCTGAAATCGGTCTGTCTATTGTCCTGTTCATTGTCAGTAATTTATTGTACTGTCCTGTACTTTTTGCACATGTTTGCACGTGCACTTTATATAGGTATATATAGGTAGTTTATATAGGTATTTTATTCCGTTGTGTAGTCTCATGTGGTCCTATGTTGGTCCTTTGTTGTTTTTATGTAGCACCATGGTCCTGGAGGAACGTTGTCTCGTTTTGCTGTGTACTGTACTAACTGTATATGGTTGAAACGACAATAAAAACCACTTGACTTGACTTGACTTGACTTGCTCACTGAAATTCAAATCACTGCTTTTACTAGCTTTAAAAGTCAACAGGAATGCATATTTTAGTAATCATACACCCTAGTCTCAGCCTCAGATGACACGCACACAGGCCACCCGCAGTCCGCACACTAACCGTCTGATGCACATAGAACACAAAATTGGAAAACTCTTTCTCAAACCTCTCAGCACAAATCTGATTGACTGGTTTGATGAATCTCCAGCGAGTAGATGTACACAGGACGTTTTATCAGTCCGCCTGGAAATACAATCATGTTTACAAGGTTCTGCGTTGCTAGAATGAGCGCTTTTTAGGGCAAAATAATCACCAGATATGTCCAAGTTTGCCAGGTTAGTGACATTGAATATTTGAAAGATATTTAGAGTTTCATTTTAGGCATGTTGCAGAAAGTGAAGCAGATGATAATGATTTCTTTCCACATGACGGTCTTTTATTATAGAATGATATACAGGTATCTCTGATAACCCCACCCCTAAACGGCACGCAAACCAACTGCAATTGATCGCTTTACATGTCAGTTAGATGGCGTTTCCTGTTATTGGCAATTGAAGCTGCTATAGATCCCAGACCTTTGTCGTTTTAGTCAAAGGTCTGGGCTATGCAAGACTACATACCCACTGACACAAACCACAACCCTACACCTAACCGTCAATTGAGAAAAATGTTATCCTAGAGGGAAAATGCAACCTCCGAATCACGCTCCTCATTGATAATGTAAACGTTATTACATCCTGGTTCCAACAGGCAGGGCTGCATTAATGCACAGGCTTACTTTTTTATTTTTATTTTATTTAACCAGGTAAACTGTTTGAGAACCACTTCTCATTTACAAACATGACCTGCTAGCTATTGGCAGAGAGGAGATGGTAAAGTGATGTAGCCAATTCAGGGATGGAGATTATTAGGAGGCCATGATATATAGGGGCCAATGGGGGGGAATTTGGCTAGGACACCAGGGTTACACCCCTACTCTTTACAAGAAGTGCCCTGGGATTTTTAATGACCACAGAGAGTCAGGACCTCGGTTTAACGTCTCATCCGAAAGACGGTGCTTTTTTTTTACAGTATAGTGTCCCCATCACTATACTGGGGCATTAGGACCCACACAGACCACAGGGTGAGCACCCCCTGCTGGACTCCCTAATACCACTTCCAGCAGCAACCTTGGTTTTCCCCAGGAGGTCTCCCATCCAGGTACTGGCCAGGCTCAACCCTGCTTAGCTTTAGTGGGCAACCAGGCAAGAGCTGCAGGGTGATATGGCTGAGGGCCGATCACCATACTTGGGCTTAAGACCAGGGCCCCCGACCCCAGAGAGGCCCCCAAACTTGCTGTCCGCCACCGAGGGGTATGCATGTAAATGCGTTCAGTGTAAGATGCTAATATAACCGTGGAAATGTTGTGCAGCAATTGAAGCCATCCATATAGTGCATGTTCATAGAAAAATGGTCCACCGGAATAAACCCCCAGCCGAGGCCCGCAGTGTCTTAATGCGGCACTGCCAACAGGAACTGAACCCGTGTCTCTGTAGCGATGGGAGATGGCACTTGTCAGTAACACTTGGTGCTGGAACATTCTGTAATAACTTGTTAACTTCTCTTGTGATCATGATGACCACCCATGGCCCAACACATACAACATGAAATTACACATCTTTCACTGCCTGCTTAGAAAGGTAGGATTTATGATTGTTTTCATGTCTCATTATCAGATGTTGTGTTTGCTTAAGAGTAGATATTATATATTGGGTTCAAAAAGGCATCTGTCATAGGGAAGCCTCAATAAGCTTTTATTCCTCGTTGTTTTCCCTTGGGAAACAATATCTTTGCGCTCGAGCGTGCTTAAGCTTCTGTTGAACGCTACCTGCGTCCTGTCTTTGACTCAGGCCGCCTCTGTACCCATGGGCATTGGTTCACTGGGTTCATGTAGTTTAGCAGTCTGCAGATGCTGGCACACTAATCTGGCTCTCACCTCATTGTTCAGCCTTTCTCCACCTCTCTGCCTGACACGGTTTGATTAATTAGTATTGCAAGCAGCAGAGTGGAGGGCGCCATTCCCCTTATGGCTCAAACACACACTTGCATGCTCTCCCTCCCATTTCTATTTTACTCCTGCCATCATAAAGATTTTATGAGGCACCAAAACCGGTGATAAAATCTTTTTACAGACTATGCAGAGTGTTACGAAACAGAGCAGTGATAACAATAAAGGCGATATCTCATTTTGATCATTTTAATTGTTTAGGCATACGGCCATTGTAAAAATCTCTTGGGGGTTGGTGAACAGTTTTACCTATATGTTGTATTGTCAGTTTGGTAAATTCCAAGCTAATGGTGCAAAGCTTGGCATTATACAGTCCATTCTAATACTGAGCCGGTACTGAAATTGTAATCACTTCTTGTATTACTGTCTGCCCAGAAAGTGACTGGCTGCATTTCTCCATCTCTCATTGACAACATTATTGTAGTACATACAGTATTTCCTCTCTACAACAGACTACTAGAGCTTAGTACGCCCTCTCTTGGTAGCTCTACTAATTGCATGCCAGCATAGTAGAGAAGAAAGCAATGTAGAATTATTTTAGGTAAACAGTATGTTTCGGTAACGTAACTGCTAAGTTTCTCAAAATTTTCCTTAAATTATCAAACAAACCTGCAGAACATACCTCACTGGAAATAAACTGGCATGCCATGACCATTATGCCCACCTGGTGTATAAAGAACATAACTTTTAATTAGAAGGTCACTGGTTCGATCCCCACAGCCACCACCATTGTGTCCTTGAGCAAGGCACTTAACTCCAGGTTGCTCCGGGGGGGGATTGTCCCTGTAATAATGGATAAAAGAGTCTGCCAAACGCATACATGTACTATTGGAGCAATTAAAGCTTGATGTACCACACTGATGCAGTAGGGTGCAGTCAGCTTAACTCCAGCTGTACAGGCAATACGCCTCGTCAAACCAATAAGCAGGCAGTACAACATTCCTCAGACGTGCATTTGAGCTAAAAAGGGAGCTGGGATCTGGGAAAAGATTCAAACTATATTTAAGTTGGCACATCATCCTAAAAACACAGCTTTTAGGACTAGAGGTGATGAGAACTCTAGTGGCATGCTATGCAACCAAATTAAGATGCTCCAAAGCGTCCATCTGATACATACGTTCATGAGAAGGATATAGCTGTAGGCTGAGCTCCCAAAAGGGGTAGGAGCTCCAAACCACAAAGCCAAATATACAGAGCCCCTAACCTAACCCTTTCCCTAACCCTAACCATATGTGGAAGTGTAGCCCCCTTTTGGAGCTGGCCCAACCCCCTTCAAGACTAACTCTGCCCCCCTTGTGGAGTTACGCCACCCTCTTTTGGAGTTTCTGCCTCTGTTTTGGCGGTCACTTTAACTTTCATTTCGTGCAATTAATAATATGAAAAGTAACTCGTAAATATTTAGTTCAGAAGAGAATGCTTGTCATCTGCGTATGGGACGCTTGGCGCAAATTTCACCATCAGCAGAGTACTCGAGCTCTGAATGCGTGTGGCCATTGTATGCAATTGAACCTGAAATGATTTGCACTAATTAGTGGGTCCAAAAGGTCACAAGTAAGCACAAGAACAAGATTTAATCACCACCAAACAACAGGAGACTAATATGGGAACATCAACAGTGGATGTGCATGTCAAAAGCACGTGTGTGAGGAGGACGGGAGATGCATTTGTACAACTCGAGTCTGAAGAATATAAAGATATATTTAAGGGTCTAAGCTCCTGAAGAGAAATAGTCCAGCCCAGTGAGAAAATTATGACTTTAATGTAGTGAAAGTATTTAGTCAGGCTAGGTTATTGAAAGAAACCATTTAAAGACAATGAATAAACAAAGTCCACCCACATTTCCAACTTTACTTTTAATATAACTATTTTACATATACATACAGAGCAGAAGCTACTTTCAAAGTGCACATTTAGGAAGAGAATTAATCTCCATTCTCTCAGCAACTATTTTGCCCATGAGCAAAGAATTTAATCCAAGGTTATTTAATAGATACTGTCCCCAGTACCAACCAGTGTCCTGTAAATCTCTTTGGGGAATAAAGTAGAGTCCGCTACATTACAAATAATTAAATGTAGCTCCGCAATAACAAAAGTACTGTTGAGAAACGCAGTTGGCTTCAGCAAGATGCAATCAATCTAGGAATAACTCGCTTCACTATATTTAGCTTGATGTCTTTAAATCTAATGAGATTCCTTTCAATGATAATAACAGTAGTTAACCCTGAGACCGTTCATTTAAGAGAGGCTAATTATGAAAGGTTGAGATTTGACATTTAGAGTTATGAATTGAGAATTATTGTAGAATAGCCTGGAATAGCAATAAAATTGAATTTTATCCGATTGCCCAGCCAAGTTAGGTGCTTGTGAACTTTAAAGCTTTGTTGTTCAAATTTACATTTATGCATTTGGCAGATGCTTTTATCCAAAGCGACTTACAGTGCACTTATTACAGGGACAATCCCCCCAGAGCAACCTGGAGTTAAGTGCCTTACTCAAGGACACAATGGTGGTCCTCAAAATTTACACTACGATATCTACATTTGACAGAAGTTTAATATAAGCTTTTAAATGGCTATTTACATATTTTCCGTTTTCTTACAGAGTAAAGATTTTTACTTACAAAGCAGTTTTCATGTATTTCAAGCTCACAAGTTGCATACAGTGTACGTCTATTTAAAGTTTTATCGCTATACATCATTCACATGCAAAATTAAGGACTGTATTTTTACTACAAGCACAACGAATCCCAGCCATAATTGCAATAAATATTTCATACCATGTGAACACTTATCATGAGTTATACTACCTGTGTCACAATTGTTGCATTCAGTTAAGCGGTACAATTAATCACTCATTTTTGAAGCCTGGTGTTAGGATTTCTTTCGTACTTTACAAGCTATTTTAAATTAAATTCCAACACATTCCTATGTCTTCTACCTATTAGATCCCATTCAAATCAGACCTAGAGCTAGAAAGATTTTGTTCTGAATGGCATAGGTGTTTTCCACATCACAGGCGTTTGTAGAATGAGAGGATGTTGTTGCAATTAGGGCAGCGATGCTCCACGTCTTTACAAGAATCCATCCAGAATGGCGCTATACAACAGGGCACGCACCTGTATGAGAGAAATGATAATCAACCAACTTCAACCGTAAATCATCTCTTCTTAACCATCATTTTTCTATCTCCCTAACCACTGCTCCAGCATATACTACTGCTCTTTAAGACCCTCTACCATATGTCTGCTTGTAGGTTTACATGACAAAATCCTGGGATGTGCATAACCTCTTTACATGTGACTTATGGTGTCCCATTGAGAATGAAGCTCTCAATGACACTTTCTTTTTGTCTGACAATTACAAGAGCTTAATTAATAAAGAGCATTAACACATGCTTAATAACTGGATTATTACTGCAAATTCATGTGTTAATTACAACAATATCTTAAATACAAAATATCACATATACGTATTTATATGTGATATTTTGTAGATCTCTTTATTGAGGCAATGTTTTTGGAAACCGATGTTAAATAAACAGCTTTTATAAAGTCCAATGATGGTCATTAATGATAAATGAGATCTCAATTCATGACTTTTCAGGCAGTTCTTTGGCTGTATCAGCTGTTTTAATTAATTGTTAACTAATGGTTTGCAAATATATCATTATATTATGACTTTACTTGTTGAGGCACATGACTATTAACTCACCATTAAGTAATTGTTGTAATTAAAATACGATGTAAAATATTTTCAGGGATACGGCATAATTAAGCATGTATTAATGCATATTAGTGCACCCGTGTTTTGTGGAAGTTCAAATACATGGCTTTGGCTATAACACTATAATTTCATATAATAAGTTGTTTGGGAATTAATCCATGATGACACATTTAATTAATAGAAATTCATATATGACTTAATATATTAATCAGACAGACTCTTTATTAGTTGCTGATGTGGCAATCGTTAATGAATGCTTAGTTAATCATGAGTCATACATTAACTCAGTATTATCTGTGCATTAGTTAATCATGAGTCATACATTAACTCAGTATTATCTGTGCATTAGTTAATCATGAGTCATACATGAACTCAGTATTATCTGTGCATTAGTTAATCATGAGTCATACATTAACTCAGTATTATCTGTGCATTAGTTAATCATGAGTCACACATGAACTCAGTATTATCTGTGCATTAGTTAATCATGAGTCATACATTAACTCATTATTATCTGTGCATTAGTTAATCATGAGTCACACATGAACTCAGTATTATCTGTGCATTAGTTAATCATGAGTCACACATGAACTCAGTATTATCTGTGCATTAGTTAATCATGAGTCATACATTAACTCAGTATTATCTGTGCATTAGTTAATCATGAGTCACACATGAACTCAGTATTATCTGTGCATTAGTTAATCATGAGTCATACATTAACTCAGTATTATCTGTGCATTAGTTAATCATGAGTCATACATTAACTCAGTATTATCTGTGCATTAGTTAATCATGAGTCAAACATTAACTCAGTATTATCTGTGCATTAGTTAATGAGTCACACATGAACTCAGTATTATCTGTGCATTAGTTAATCATGAGTCATACATTAACTCAATATTATCTGTGCATTAGTTAATCATGAGTCATACATTAACTCAGTATTATCTGTGCATTAGTTAATCATGAGTCATACATTAACTCAATATTATCTGTGCATTAGTTAATCATGAGTCATACAGTAACTCAATATTATCTGTGCATTAGTTAATCATGAGTCAAACATTAACTCAGTATTATCTGTGCATTAGTTAATCATGAGTCATACATTAACTCAGTATTATCTGTGCATTAGTTAATCATGAGTCATACATTAACTCAGTATTATCTGTGCATTAGTTAATCATGAGTCATACATTAACTCAGTATTATCTGTGCATTAGTTAATCATGAGTCATACATTAACTCAGTATTATCTGTGCATTAGTTAATCATGAGTCATACATTAACTCAGTATTATCTGTGCATTAGTTAATCATGAGTCATACATTAACTCAGTATTATCTGTGCATTAGTTAATCATGAGTCATACATTAACTCAGTATTATCTGTGCATTAGTTAATCATGAGTCATACATTAACTCAGTATTATCTGTGCATTAGTTAATCATGAGTCATACATTAACTCAGTATTATCTGTGCATTAGTTAATCATGAGTCATACATTAACTCAATATTATCTGTGCATTAGTTAATCATGAGTCATACATTAACTCAGTATTATCTGTGCATTAGTTAATCATGAGTCATACATTAACTCAGTATTATCTGTGCATTAGTTAATCATGAGTCATACATTAACTCAATATTATCTGTGCATTAGTTAATCATGAGTCATACATTAACTCAATATTATCTGTGCATTAGTTAATCATGAGTCATACATTAACTCAGTATTATCT